>NC_061789.1:2025500-2050500 GCF_022458985.1 Mugil cephalus | reverse complement strand
TGGACTGTAGGACAGGACTGCTGCTTTTAACTATCTGCTGGGCAGGTCAACACTTTTACTCATCTTCATGTTACATAGCTTTGATTTGAGTCAGCAGCTTATTTACCTTGATGCTTTTTATTCTCTTGACAGGTGTTGATGGTCAGACTCTGACAGAATCTGAACCAGTGGTTAAAAGACCTGGAGAATCCCACACACTGATCTGTACAGGATCTGGATTCACTTTCAACAGCCACACTATGGCTTGGGTCAGGCAGGCTCCTGGAAAAGGACTGGAGTGGATCACTTGGATTGATAGCGGTAGTGGTAGCGAAAAATACTACTCTCAGTCAGTTCGAGGCCGGTTCACCATCTCCAGAGACAACAGCAGAAACCAGGTGTTTCTGAAGACTGAAGATTCTGCTGTTTATTATTGTGTTCGAGACTCACAGTGACTGAAGACAATGGAGCAGCTGTACAAAAACTTTTAGAGAAAACAAAACTGTTATAGACAGCTGTGTTTGTTTTACAAACCCAAACATGTATATATAAACAGTAGGTTTCAGTATATTTAACATTAAATTTATAAGTAAATAAATATTCCTATAATTATGCATATATGTATTTATTTTTATACTGTTGCATCGCACACAGGGACAGAATTCTTTCAATGACCAAAGCAGTATTTAATACTAAATAAGAAACAAAGTTTAAAAATAGTTCATAAGTGATCAGAATAACATTTTTAGTGTTTTTAATGTTATGTATTTTATTTAAATATATGTCATGTCAAATGGACCAGTGTGCTTAATGTCTAAATTTAGACTTAAAATATTCATGGTTACAGTGTTGATGACATACACAGATCAGAGAGGAATGACTTATTGACATCAGTTCACCAGTGTTACCAAGTGGTGCTGAAGGTCAGACCATAACAGTCTGGACCAGTGGTTAAAAGACCTGGAGAGTCTCACAGACTGACCTGTACAACATCTGGGCTGGAGTTTAGCAGCAACTGTTGGGGCTGGATCAGGCTCCTGGAAAAGGATTGGAGTGGGTTTCTACTGATTTTGGTGATAGCAACCAATACTACTCTCAGTCAGTCCAAGGCCAGTTCACCATCTCCAGCGACGACAACACAGAACAGGTGTTTCTGCAGATGAACAGTCTGAAGACTGAAGATTCTTCTGTTTATTATTGTGCTCGAGACACATGGACTGAAGTTGGTTGAGCAGCTGTACAAAAACCTCCACAGAAAACAAAACTGTTATAGACAGCTGTGTTTTCTTTTTCTTTTTTTTTTTTTTACTTACACACATATATATATAAACAGTAGGTTTCAGTGTATTTAAAATTAAATTTATCAGTACATAAATATTCCTATAATAATGCATATATGTATTTATTTTTATATTGTTGAATCACACACAGTGATAGAATTCTTTCAATGACCAAAGCAGTTGTTAATACTAAATTAGTCATTGAAGGACAAACCATATAAGATATAAAATAAGGTTGAAAAGAGTTATATTAAAACATGACCCTGGCTGATTAGGAATGTGAGATGATGACAAATATAAAATAATTTGAAGGAATTGGTGTGACTTCATGAGATGAAAGAAACAAAGTTTAAAAATAGTTCATAAGTGATCAGAATAACATTTTGTGTGTTTTTAATGTTATATATTTTATATTAATATATGTCATGTCAAATGGACCAGTGCGCTTAATGTCTAAATTCAGACTTAAAATATTCATGGTTGTAGTGTTGATGATATACACAGATCAGAGAGGAATGACTTGTTGACATCAGTTCACCAGTGTTACCAAATATCTGCAAAAAAATCACTCTGTAACACATGATGAATGGAATCAGATCATGATCCAGTAGAATCTGTCTGATATATGACTGGTTGTAAAGTTACATCTCATGACTAAATGATTCATCAGAGGTGATTTTCATGTTTGTGTTCAATTTGCATAGAATCACAGAGCAGACTTTTCTACTGGCTCCACTTAGAGCAGCACTGATGCTTCACATGTTTGATTCATTCTATGCAAACTCAGTGAGCTTCCATGTTCCTCAGCTATAAAACCATCAGACTGTCAGTGGAGTTCACAGCACTTTAGTTTCACCATAAACATGTTTCCTGTAGCTCTGCTGCTGCTGTTGGCAGCTGGATCCTGTGAGTCTCTTTGGGTTTGTCTCAGTCAACAGTTCTTCTTTTAAAGTTGATCATTTGATGGAAAACATTTTCTTCTTTTAACAGGTGTGAAGTGTGAAACGTTGACACAGCCAGCCTCTGTGACTGTGCAGCCAGGTCAACGTCTGACCATCACCTGTCAGGTCTCTTATTCTCTTGGCAGCTACCACACAGCTTGGATCAGACAACCTGCAGGAAAAGGACTGGAGTGGATTGGGATGAGAAGGACTGGATATTCATACTACAAAGATTCTCTAAAGAATAAGTTCAGTATCAGCTTAGACTCTTCCAGTAACACAGTGACTCTAAATTAACAGAATGTGCAGCCTGAAGACTCTGCTGTGTATTACTGTGCCAGAGACTCAAAATAACACAAACCATCAGTAGACCTGAACAAAACCCTCTCAGTGCCTGAACACTTGGATCATGAAGCCACCAGAGAAGGAGCCCTCACACCACTAATGATTTCAGCTGTGTTTACTGTTACAGTGCAGACAGAAACAGACTTTAGATTTGATCAAATGGTCTCAATATGACATGACTTTAAAAACGTAATCTGAAAAAAGACATTCATCTTCAAGATTTCAGTTTCTCTTCTGTCATTATTGAATAAATGAGGAGGAGCCCTCACACCACTAATGATTTCACACCAGAACATGGAGAGAAACAGTCCCTTCATAAAGTGTATGTATAATGGAAAATAAAGAAATTCAAAACAAAGAGTCGATCAAAATACTTACTGAGAAAACTTATATCTTAAACAAATTATCATAACATAAATTAATGACTAACGTCTCTGTCTATATTGATAAACTCACATGTATTGTCTCTCAGTTTAGTTACAAACTGTACAGAAATAAAATTGAGAAGTTAAACTGTATGTACTGATTATATCATAATTGTTGGTGCATTAAGGTGTAAATATCCAAATGTAGAATAATGATATACAGAGATGAGTTTTTTGTGAAATATGGTTTCTCTTTGAGGAGGAGGAGTCAATGCAAAACCAATATCCCTGATGTGTTAATGTGTCTTTGGCCTTTGACCCCCAGCACTGTATTCTGTTCATTCTGGTTCAAAGGGAGCGATTTTCACTCAAACTGTCCCTGAGATGTATAAGAATGGGAGAAACAACCTGGAAACATGATTATTAATTAAAAGCACTTAAACAAAAAACATGGAAATCAAAGGATCAAATGAAGTCTATCACTTTGTTATTTTAATATATCTAAAGAGAACCATAATTTACAAAGTTGATATAAGTGAAATACTTAAATAAATAGAAAAGTAAAATTAGGACTTAACATATCTCAGTAAAAATAATCATTGAATGTGACTTTAATAGATGGAGTGATGTAGGAGGAGTTGACTGTAACCAAATTCTCACAGGGCTCCAGTTGACATCATATTTAAAGGGGAGTTGAAAACCTACTAATCACACTGTCAACATGGCTGACAGAAAGCTGACACTCTTGGTGGTTGCTCTGTTTGTTTGGAGTGGTGCTGAAGGTTGGACCATAACAGAGTCTGAACCAGTGGTTAAAAGACCTGGAGAGTCTCACAGACTGACCTGTACAACATCTGGACTGTCATTCAGCAGCTACTATATGGGCTGGATCAGACAGGCTCCTGGAAAAGGACTGGAGTGGGTTGCTTCTAATTATGGCACTAGCAGTTACCACTCTCAGTCAGTTCAAGGCCGGTTCACTATCTCCAGAGACAACAGCAAAGAACAGCTGTTTCTGCAGATGAACAGTCTGAAGACTGAAGATTCTGCTGTTTATTATTGTGCTCGAGACTCACAGTGACTGAAGTTGGTTAAGTAGCTGTACAAAAACCTCCACAGAGAACAAACAATGTTACTCAGAGACAGTGTCTTACCACCATTAACATATATCCACAATAGATTTCTATATGTTTTACTGTAAAGATTTTCATGATTATATCTAAAATATAATTTTATTTTTTGATATAGTATCACTCAGAAACAGAACTCAGTTTTAGTTGTTAAAACTGTTAAATATAAGATATATATAAAAAAACATTTCAGAATAAGTTCCATTAATAATAACTTTGCCTCAGTCCTGTAATAGACTGGTGACCTGTCCAGGGTGTACCCCACCTCTTGCTTCATAACCGTTGGGATAGGCTCCAGCTTCCCCATGACCCTAGTGATTATAGGTGATAGTAAAATATGAGATGAGATAACTTTACAAATGTGAAACTTCCACAATCAAATATAAATTTAGAGCGTAGGTGTGGCTTTGTGAGGTGACAAAAAAAAGTTATTTCCTAATTAGTCAAGATATGATTTTCATTCCAATTGAAAAGATTAATAGAATGAAAGTACAGTCTAAGTCATTTCTCTTTTTTCTTCTTGACTGTTTTAGAGATGACAACCTGAAACTGAATATACAGTCTGACTTTGAACAGACAGATTCTTTGGATTGTAACGTGAATCAATGCTCATCACCTCTATACTCATGTTTTACATCACCAAACTGACAGAAACTGATTTCTTCACACAGACAGTTTTCATCCCCATCTAATAATAATAAAAAAAAAAATCATACTGAACATTTGTTTATCTGAGAATGATGTGTGAGGTGACAATGAAAACCAACAACTGCACAACTGTGAACAATGAGGCCTGAAATAAAGTCAGGAAACTGAGAAAACAGGAACTTTCTTCCAACCTGCTCCATTTTAAATTCACATTAGATAATACACTTCACCTTGAATTAATTTAAAATGAAACAATTTCAATAAAATTTTGATATTCCAACTTCTAAACATATACTCAGCATTACTGAGTCTCTTATTCTGTTAGTGGCCATGACACTGCTTGGATCAGACAACCTGCAGGAAAAGGACTGGAGTGGATTGGAAATGCATTGGAAGTGCATGTGACAGATGCAACTACATTACTACATACAGATTCATTAAAGAACAAGTTCAGTATTAACTCAGACACTTCCAGTTTGACAGAATGTGCAGCCTGAAGACTCTGCTGTGTATTACTGTGCCAGAGACTCGGTGGTTAAAGTGAGCAGAGAGACTGAACAAAAAAACATCAAACTATTTATTTTCACTGGAACCTCTAGAGGGCAATAAAAGACCTAAAATATGAAACACCACAAACAGTGAAGACATCTGATGATGAACTTACTGCCCATTATAGTGGTAATAGATAACCACTCACCAACGGCTTGTTCAACATTCAATATGTTTATTATGGAGCTCCAGAGACACAGTGACACAAGAGGGAGGGACGCTGGAAAAACTCAACACATCAAACAGCCTGAAGTCTCTGCTAACTTCTCACCTTTACTCATTATAGTATAAAATATGGATAATATTGAAATTAAATTATAATTTCAGTGTTTTCTAAGTTGCTTTGTCTCTCTTATTTTTCAATATTCAGATTCACAGAGAAGCCCATGTGAATAGCAATCTGTTGTTTTCAAAAAAACGACACGTTGAACTGACGCATTTTGCAGCTTCTCTTCATTTCATTGTTTCCATATTTTAAACTTTGTAGAAAACTGCAGAGCTCTCATCAGTTCAGTTTCAGCATCATATGTTCTGCTGGCAGCTGGATGTGTAGAAATAGAAGACCATGTAACCTGATGTATTGATGTTAATTTCTGTTGGAGGTCAAGTTAAATTAGATTCATTACCTAAATTTAATTCCTTGTTGCTTCCTTAAAGAAGGATTCAAGTCATCACATGTGAAGATGAGAAGTGAAGATGAGAAACTTTGCTTCTGATAACATTTATATTTCTCACTTATGTATTATGTGATGACTGAAAAAACTCTTGAACAGTAAAATTAATTAATTCTCAGCTTGATGTAACTGCAGTCCAAGTGAACTGTAGATCCAAACTTTCCTTCCTGAGAGGAGGAGTCAATGCAAAACAAAGATGTCTTCCACCTCTACTTATCTGACTGCAGAGAGGATGACAGAGAACAGTGGACACACAGTTTAACATGATGGACTGTAGGACAGGACTGCTGCTTTTAACTATCTGCTGGGCAGGTCAACACTTTCACTCATCTTCATGTTACATAGCTTTGATTTGAGTCAGCAGCTTATTTACCTTGATGCTTTTTATTCTCTTGATAGGTGTTGATGGTCAGACTCTGACAGAATCTGAACCAGTGGTTAAAAGACCTGGAGAATCCCACACACTGACCTGTACAGGATCTGGATACACATTCAGTGACTACTGGATGGGCTGGGTCAGACAGGCTCCTGGAAAAGGACTGGAGTGGATTGCACTTATCAGCCAACCTAGTGGTAGCAGCAAATACTACTCTCAGTCAGTTCAAGGCCGGTTCACCATCTCCAGAGACAACAGCAGAGAACAGGTGTTTCTGCAGATGAACAGTCTGAAGACTGAAGATTCTGCTGTTTATTATTGTGCTCGAAGCCACAGTGACTGAAGTTGGTTGAGCAGCTGCACAAAAACCTTAAACAATACTTCTTTTGACAACATGACTACCTCAGAAAGCTGAATGCACCTCTGATAGTAGCACTCCTAAAGTTTAAATTACAAAATTATTCTTTATTATTAAAAAATATATATATTATATATTTATTGTGAATGTGTAATGTCTTGTTTTCTTTGTTCTTTAAGCTGTTTTCATGCTGATAAGTTAACATCAAGAGTGACAACAATGAAACCCTTTTCCACCAATTTTTTGGAGCTGAACAACGTCAGGTCTTTTTAGGCAACAAGAAGTTTTAATAATTTCATTCATACGGTGCGAGACATCTTAACCTTCATGTCACTTATTTTAAAAAAGCAGACATAGTCAGTATTCCATAAGATATCATGGTGTACAGAAAAGGAACTCTAAAGTCCACATTGTCAAGAACACCGTATCGTAGAGTTTTAAAAGTAATTTGTCCTCACATTTAATTCATGATGTTTCAGTTAGATTTTCTTTTTGTTTACGCGACTAAAAACTGAAGAATCTGTTGTTTATTATTGTTATCGTCAAGTGTCACAATGACTGAAGTTCTTTGAGCAGTTGTAGAAAAAACTCCACAGACAACAAACAGCAATGTGACTCATAGACAGCTGGGTTTCTGTGTCAATGTTTGATGCTTAATTTTCATTTATACGAATTGTTTATACAAAAGTTGATCATATTAAAACATGACTTTGGCTGTAGATTATTTATTTTATTGTAAAAACAATATGATGTCTAAACTAGGACTGATAGTTTTATACATGGTTGTGTTGTTGCTGATATGCACAAATCAGAGAGGACTAAGTTGTTGTTATCAGTCCTTGAGTATTACCACATATCAGAAATCTCACATAGCTTCTATATAGAGACAACTACATGATTGTAAGGATGTGTAAATGTTAATGGGATTTAAACTCGGTGATTCAGCTGCTCATGGATATGTCAACAATGTGAATGGATGGATAGAAACCAGCAGAGATAACAGCATCAGCATGAGATATCTGAGACTGTGCATCTTAAAGGAGAATCATTGATCTGAAAATATACTAAACACACTGGAAACACGGTTTACAGAAAGGAACATGATGGTTTCTACTTTAGTTAAACACAGGAACTTCATCATCATTGTTAGTGCAATGAGTTATCCATTAATATTAATCTAATATTACAAATACGAATTATTAAACTGATAAGTACTGTTGTTGGCAAGAAATAAGTATTTTTAACATCATCAGAGGTGATTTACAGGTATCTACTCACTCCCTCAAATTATCTATTGGCTCCACGTAGAGTAGCACTGATGCTTCACATGTTTGATCCATTCTATGCAAACTCAGTGAGTTTCCTTGTTCCTCAGCTATGAAACCATCAGACTGTCAGTGGAGTTCACAGCACGTCAGTTTCAGCATAAACATGTTTCCTGTAGCTCTGCTGCTGCTGTTGGCAGTCAGGTCAACGTCTGACCATCACCTGTCAGGTCTCTTATTCTGTTAGTGGCGACTACACAGCTTGAATCAGACAACCTGCAGGAAAAGGACTGGAGTGGATTGGGAGTGCACGCGTTGGATACACCACACACTACAAAGATTCTCTAAAGAACAAGTTCAGTATCAGCTTAGACTCTTCCAGCAAAACAGTGACTCTAAATGGACAGAATGTGCAGCCTGAAGACTCTGCTGTGTATTACTGTGCCAGAGACTCACAGTGGTTAAAGTGAGCAGAGAGACTGTGCAAAAACATCCAACTATTTATTTTCACTACAGCCTCCAGGGGGCAGTAGAAGACCTACAATATGAAGTTCCAGTGAATACAGCAAGTAGCTGAATCAGGTGAGCAGCAGGTGAATCTGCAGATCAAGTTTATTGTGGAGCTCCATAGACACAGTGACACAACACATCAGAACCAGTCAACAATATTCTCTCTACTTCAAACGTCTAAAATCTGGTTGACTGGCTTAAGAGCAGCCAAAGATATTATAGCTCAGCAATGAAGACCTCCTCATGACATTTCCAGGACTCATATGACTCATATTTGGAACTGTCTTCAGCAAGAGTCAACAAGGCAAAGTCGAAAACAATAGAAGAATTTCATTTCTGATTCATCTGACCTTTTGCTGTGATAAGTGCAAAAGATTATGAATACAGAATGGTTCTTGGTTGGTTGAGAGATGGATGGGTTGGATGGGGGAACTAATAAAAACTGAGTAAGAAAAACATATCCTGTCCACTTTAACAGTCACAAAATAAATGTCATGATAACAACTGATTGGAAGAAAAATAACTTTCTTCTCAGTTTTGCATGTAGAAAAAAAAATTATACATGTTCAAAATACCTCTCCTGTTTGTTAGTGGCTACTATCAGCACAATGAAACCAATATTCACAAAGATTAATACATATTTATTAATTTCATCATTACTTTCGTTAGACATCAACTAGCTAAGCTCCTAATCTTTATACTCAATGTATAAAGATGATGTTAAAATGTCCTAATCTTAATATTTCCAAAGACAACTTTCCTGAAATGTTTAGAGCAAAATCCATGTGTGGATTATTGTATAACATCAACACCATATTCACTCTACAAAGACCTTACTGGCTCTAGTTACACAACACTGATGCATCATGTGTTGGACTGGATGCAAACTCAGTGACGTCGTCTCTACTCAGATATAAAAACTTCACATCAGACTGTGGAGAAAACAGAACATCAGACTCAACAAGTTTCCTGTAGCTCTGCTGCTGCTGTTGGCAGCTGGATCCTGTGAGTCTCTCTGGGTTTGTCTCAGTCAACAGTTCTTCTTTTAAAGTTGATCATTTGATGGAAAACATTTTCTTCTTTTAACAGGTGTGAAGTGTGAAACGTTGACACAGCCAGCCTCTGTGACTGTGCAGCCAGGTCAACGTCTGACCATCACCTGTCAGGTCTCTTATTCTGTTAGTAGCTGGTGGACAGCTTGGATCAGACAACCTGCAGGAAAATGACTGGAGTGGATTGGGATGAGAAGCACTGGATATTGATACTATAAAGATTCTCTGAAGAATAAGTTCAGTATCGACTTAGAAACTTTCAGCAACACAGTGACTCTAAATCAGGCATGTCAAACATACGGCCCGCGGGCCGGACCCGGCCCGTTGGGTCATTTAATGCGGCCCGGCATAAATTTCTGAGTATGTCAAAAAAAGAAGCGAGTCTCTAGCTAATTTCTATTAAAAGTTGTGATTTTTTTAAAATAAATACAAACCAAATGCTCCCTCCGGCCGCTAGAGGGCAGTAAATGTGTAAAAGCGCTCACGTCAAGCATGCGGCACTGACACGAGTTAGTCACAGGAAATAAACATTCGCAACGTGATGTGTTCAAGTAAAAATAAACCGGCAATCTTGCTTCACCATTCACCACTACTAAACAAGTTATCGGTCAACACACCCTTCCCAAAATGGCACTGTCAAAAAAAAAGAAGAGTGGACACGGAGTGCAGAGTTTTCCAGGAGAAATGGACCGAGAAGTATTTATTCACAGAAGTGAATGCAAAACCAGTGTCAAAGAGTTTAATATTCGGCTCCACTCATCATAAAGACAAGTATGTCATATCAAAGACAATTAATATTGTGCAGTATATTCTCAACTTCAGTAGGCCCAGCCTAGTAGTTTGATCTGATGTAGTCTAATCCTATTGCCCATGCACTGCTATAACTTTTTTATTTATTTATTTATTGTATTTTATATTTCTTTTTTCATTTATTTCAAAGCAGTATGACAATTAAGGCGAAAATATTTTTTTTATAGCTCCCACTTGAGTTTGTTTAGTGTGGTGAGTTGGTTCAGGTGTAAAACTGCATTCACTCAACTGTTAAAATAAACCAGTTGTTAACACATTCATGGCCAAACATGAAAAATCATTTTTTTCCCCATTGTTTTTGAATAAATGTGTTGTGCTTAGAAAAGATCCCTTGTCATCCGTGATTATAATATGTAGGGTAGGCTACAAATGTAGGCTGAATGATAAAGCATAGTACTGAAAAACAAAGCTAAATATTTGGAGTTGACATTCTTTTACTGATCCGGCCCACCTGAGAACAGAAAGTCTGGATCCGGCCCCAGAGCCAAACTGAGTTTGACATGCCTGCTCTAAATGGACAGAATGTGCAGTCTGAAGACTCTGCTGTGTATTACTGTGCCAGAGACTCACAATAACACAAACCATCAGTAGACCTGAACAAAAACCTTTCAGTGCCTGAACACTTGGAACATGAAGCCACCAGAGGAGGAGCCCTCACACCACTAATGATTTCACATCAGATTACTGAGAGAAACAGTTCAGAATCTGTCTATCTCCATTAGTGACTCACAGTAACTGTAGAACTGACCTGAACTCAGATTAAAGTAGTAACATGTGATCTTTGATCAGACACAAATGAGTTTGTAAATTTGTGAGTTTTCTGTAACAATTTGAATTCTAATTCCAGTAGCATTATTGTAACACACACTGAATGAATGACAGGGACATTGAAAATCATCAGTTAGAAGGAGACAAAGACCTGGTGAGAGGACAATCAAGTTTAACATTTGTCCAAAGTCAAATTGTGAGTTCATACCCTTTAATAGATGTAGTGATGTAGGAGGAGCTGACTGTAACCAAATTCTCACAGGGCTCCAGTTGACATCATATTTAAATGGGAGTTGAAAACCTACTAATCACACTGTCAACATGGCTGACAGAAAGCTGACACTCTTGGTGGTTGCTCTGTTTGTTTGGAGTGGTGCTGAAGGTCAGACCATAACAGAGTCTGAACCAGTGGTTAAAAGACCTGGAGAGTCTCACAGACTGACCTGTACAACATCTGGACTGGACTTCAGCAACAACTGGATGGTCTGGATCAGACAGGCTCCTGGGAAAGGACTGGAGTGGGTCGCATTAATTAGATATGACAGTGCTGTTTTTCTAGAGATGTTAACAGCTCGATCTGCAAAGAATGCAGCTTCATGAGTGAATTTAAGATCATAACCTTTAGTTTCAAGATAGTCTGAATATTGTATAAGTAGCAGTTGTTTGTTCTCCTGACTCTGATACTTTGTATCAGATGAAATGAAAAGTGATACAACGATAAAAAGATTCACTCATGTTTATTTTCTCAGAAACTGAGCCTGATAAGCAACAAGATTTTATGTAAAAGTGCTTGTTATAGAAAGTCATGTCACAGAGGTGATTTCCAGGTGTGTGTTCATTCTGCAGAGAATCACTGAACGTATTTTTCTATTGGCTCCACTTAGAGCAGCACTGATGCTTCACATGTTTGTTTCATTCTATGCAAACTCAGTGAGTTTCCATGTTCCTCAGCTATAAAACCATCAGACTGTCAGTGGAGTTCACAGCACAACAGTTTCATCATAAACATGTTTCCTGTAGCTCTGCTGCTGCTGTTGGCAGCTGGATCCTGTGAGTCTCTCTGGGTTTGTCTCAGTCAACAGTTCTACTTTTAAAGTTGATCATTTGATAGAAAACATTTTCTTCTTTTAACAGGTGTGAAGTGTGAAACGTTGACACAGCCAGCCTCTGTGACTGTGCAGCCAGGTCAACGTCTGACCATCACCTGTCAGGTCTCTTATTCTGTTAGCAGCTAGAACACAGCTTGGATCAGACAACCTGCAGGAAAATGACTGGAGTGGATTGGAGTGAAAAGCACTGGATCTTCATTCTACAAAGATTCTCTAAAGAACAAGTTCAGTATCGACTTAGACTCTTCCAGCAACACAGTGACTCTAAATGGACAGAATGTGCAGCCTGAAGACTCTGCTGTGTAATACTATTTAATATAATAAAATAAGGAAATACTTATATTTATGACACAGTAGAGAATAAAAAGGAGAACAAAGGACTGGTGTGTGTGCATGTGTCTCTGAGGGGACAATGAAATTTAATATTTGGTCAAAGCTACAACAATCTTTGAGTCTGACTTTAAGAGTGATTGTAACTCAAACTGTTCCTGAGATGTGTAAGAATGAGAGAAACAACCTGCAAATTTCAAAGAATCTTAAAATTCTATTTTTTTAATTTAATTTTAATACATCTATAATGAAGTCAAACATTTTAAAGTGCCAGAGAGCTATCATTTAAAATGTGGATATGAGTGAAACAGTGGAACTTGGCTGCAGGAGCACAGTTTCCAGGTCTTAGAGTGACCAGCTCAATCCCTGGAAATGAACCCCATTGAAAACCTGTGGTGGATTACCAAAAGGCCTTTATCAAAGTGCAAAGTGCAAAAGAATTTAGAAGAATTAAAAGTAGTAATTAAAGAATAATGGGACAAGATTACCCCTCAACGGGCTTTTAGGGTACGTGCCAGTCAGGATCAGAGCTCTCCTGCGTTCTAATGGTCAGACTTCTAAATATCGATTTGATGATGTATTGGTTTATCTATTTAGTTTTCAGTTATGAACAAATTCTCTCTTATTTATTGACTTTGGTAACAACAGTGTTGAGAACTGACATATTGAAACTGTCAAGAATTAAGTTTTGTTAGTTTTTCTTGTAAACAATAAACAGCAACAAAAAATGAGACTGTTTGTGTCTGTCTAATGTAGCCACACCTTTTGAAACACAAAAATGTTTTTCCACAAATACTTCATGATAGTATTTGAGATTGTGTAAAATGTTAAGGGTGCCTGGAAACATTTTTCCACCACTGTATGTGACTTTAATAGATGGAGTGATGTAGGAGGAGCTGACTGTAGCCAAATTCTCACAGGGTTCCAGTTGACATCATATTTAAAGGGGAGTTGAAAACCTACTAATCACACTGTCAACATGGCTGACAGAAAGCTGACACTCTTGGTGGTTGCTCTGTTTGTTTGGAGTGGTGCTGAAGGTTGGACCATAACAGAGTCTGAACCAGTGGTTAAAAGACCTGGAGAGTCTCACAGACTGACCTGTACAACATCTGGACTGTCATTCGGCAGCCACTATATGGGCTGGATCAGACAGGCTCCTGGAAAAGGACTGGAGTGGATTGCTTCTCATTATGATGCGAGCAACATCTACTACTCTCAGTCATTTAGAGGCCGGTTCACCATCTCCAGAGACAACAACAGAGAACAGCTGTTTCTGCAGATGAACAGTCTGAAGACTGAAGATTCTGCTGTTTATTATTGTGCTCGAAGACACAGTGACTGAAGTTGGTTGAGCAGCTGTACAAAAACCTCCAATATTCTTCTCATGATAAGTTACAGCTTGTGTATGAAGGAATCCTTTATTTTTTTTAATAAATCCTCATTTATTATTTGTTAGTACACTGTAACACAATAAACAGCAAAGTGACTCAGAGACAGTTTGGTTTTTTCTATAAAACAAGTTTGATGATTTTTGATGTATTATTTACTGTTAATATATGAGAAAATATTACCCACAATAATCATTATAATACCACCAAGTTCCCAAACAAAGAAAACTGAACATAAGTAAAGTGAATTTGTCTGAATAAGATCATTAGAACTGTGAAATGTTCAAATGAAAATAAAGCAACAAGTGACTGTCGGTGACACATGATTCAGATCAATTCAATTTAAAAAGTCTTCATATCTCGTCTGTCCGGGTGATTAGAATTGTTCTTTTGTTACCGAAATGAGTTTAATTTTTATTCATATGAATAAAGCCTGTTTGTTATCAGCTGTCTGTTGTTGAGACTCACAGTGACAGATTCTTAGTTTATTTGAGGCACTGTAGGAAATCTTGCTGTCCTTCTCTTTATTATAAATATCTAATATGTTATCATGATCATGATCATAATTATAAAAAACAAAAAAAAAAACAAAAAACAAAAGGTGATAAATGACAACAGGAACATGAGATGGCCCAAAATACACCTGCAATATTCTAGAGTCAAACCCTAACCCTGAAGGTCCATCTCAGCAGACCCCTCCTGTAAGAGGCCAGGGCTAACCCTGCTATCACTACCATCCACAACTAACTTACTCAGGTCTGATGAAACTGAGGCAATGTCACCACACTAACTCTTCATTCTAGGTTATATTATATTGACTGATTTTATTTAAGTGACATCTCAGCATCACATTTTGGAGACTGAAGGTTTCCCAGGGGACATTACATGGAGCTCTAACAAGTTGTACTGAATTCAATACAAAACCTTGACTCTACATCCAGTATAACCTGGAGCAACGTCACGTCTTTTCAAAGGTGAGGACAGTAGAGGGCAGTCTAGGACCAGGAATGTGTGTGATACTAGTTCTCCTGTTATTACATACAATAATAGGATAACCATTTGGTGAAGCCTGCACGGTGGAAAAATCACTAAGAAAGGGCCTCAAGATAATTTATAAGGGTTTATTCACTGACAAATATCTATTCGAACATGATCCAATGGTCTAGGTTTAATTTAAATTAATACAATATTAAACTAATATTCACCTGTATATTTTAGAAAGAGATGAAGCCCAGCTGCATTCTTCCTGAGAGGAGGAGTCAATGCAAAACAAAGATGTCTTCCACCTCTACTTATCTGACTGCAGAGAGGATGACAGAGAACAGTGGACACACAGTTTAACATGATGGACTGTAGGACAGGACTGCTGCTTTTAACTATCTGCTGGGCAGGTCAACACTTTCACTCATCTTCATGTTACATAGCTTTGATTTGAGTCAGCAGCTTATTTACCTTGATGCTTTTTATTCTCTTGACAGGTGTTGATGGTCAGACTCTGACAGAATCTGAACCAGTGGTTAAAAGACCTGGAGAATCCCACACACTGACCTGTACAACATCTGGATTTAACTTTGGTGGCTACCACATGGACTGGATCAGACAGGCTCCTGGAAAAGGACTGGAATGGATTGCTTTCATTAGTAATGGCGGTAGCAGCCAATACTACTCTCAGTCAGTTCAAGGCCGGTTCACCATCTCCAGACACAACAGCAGAAAGCAGGTGTTTCTGCAGATGAACAGTCTGAAGACTGAAGACTCTGCTGTGTATTACTGTGCCAGAGACTCACAGTGGTTAAAGTGAGCAGAGAGACTGTACAAAAACATCCAACTATTTATTTTCTCTAGAACCTCCAGGGGGCAGTAGAAGACCACCACAAACAGTGAAGACATCAAGCAGCTGATGATGAGCTTTGTTACTGCCCATTATAGTGGTGATAGATCATCAGTCAGTGAGAGGCTGGTTCATGATGGTTTAACATTCAATCTGTTTATTAATGAACAATAAAAACACAGTGACACAAGAGGAATCAACAGTTTAAGAAAAGTCAAGTATTAAATCATCTCAAAAATATTCTATAAACTTTAAAATATTCTTTTAAACAATAACATAATTTTATTTTAATAATAAATACATTTCCTCTTCATCTGAACAAGCTATGGCTTCTTCAGAGAACACAAATCCATCCTGCGCAAAAGATTCACTAAAGAAGTAATACAAGTGACTCTAAATGGACAGAATGTGCAGCCTGAAGACTCTGCTGTGTATTACTGTGCCAGAGACTCACGATAAAACACAAACCATCAGTAGACCTAAACAAAAACCTCTCAGTGTCTGAACACTTGGAACATTAAGCCACCAGAGGAGGAGACCTCACACCACTAATATCATATAATATCAAACACTAACGTTATTTATAATAAAATGATATGATCCTTTATTTGTGATACAGCGAGTCTGTCTGTCATTGAGAACAAAAAATAAATGTAATATTTGTCCAAAAGTCAAATTGTGAGTTAATTTGCCTGAATGTGGTTAAAAGACCTGGAGAGTCTCATAGACTGACCTGTACAATACTGGACTGGGCTTTAGCAGCTACAGGATGAACTGGATCAAACAGGCTCCTGGAAAAGGACTGGAGTGGATCGCTTGGATTGATAGCGGCAGTGGTAGCAACATCTACTACTCTCAGTCAGTTCAAGGCCGGTTCACCATCTCCAGAGACAACTGCATAAAGCAACTGTTTCTGCAGATGAACAGTCTGAAGACCGAAGATTCTGCTGTTTATTATTGTGCTCGACACTCACAGTGACTGAAGCTGATTGAGCAGCTGTACAAAAACCTCCAATATTCTTCTCATGATAAGTTACAGCTTGTGTATGAAGGAATCCTTTATTTTTTTTAATAAATCCTCGTTTATTATTTGTTAGTACACTGTAATATTTACATATTAATCCTATCATGTATTTATTTAATGAATGAAATGAAAAATAACTGCATCTAATAATAGTCAGTTGTTATAATAAATGCTAAAAGCAGCAGCTGATCACTATGGAAACATCTATGGAAACAAATCAAGAGAGAATAATGTGTGAAAGCATTTTTGATGTAAACTTTTGTTACATTTCTTCATGTATGGTCTTCATATTATATGCAAATTTGAAGATGGTGTCACTTCCACACTGTAATTAATTTCAATAATTGGTCTTAAATTGCTTTCAAAATGTCCTATTTATTGATTCACTTTTTCAGACAGATTTATAAAAGTTTAGAGCATTTTTATAAAATATATTTTAGTCACTCTGCAGATGAACACACCAACACTGATGCTTCATATGTTTGACTGGAGGCAAACTCAGTGAAGTCGTCTCTACTCAGATATAAAAACTTCACATCAGACTGTGGAGGAAACAGAACATCAGACTCAACATGTTTCCTGTAGCTCTGCTGCTGCTGTTGGCAGCTGGATCTTGTGAGTCTCTCTGTGTTTGTCTCAGTCAATAGGTGTTGTTCTACAGTGTCACTGGATAGATTGTAGTTGTGAATCACTGCTGGAAACGTGATACTAAACATTGAGTGTCTTTGTCTAAGATGGTTGAAGAGAAAAAATAATGTTTATTGTGAAGCATTTGTCTGAGAACAGACGCTTCTGTATGAACACAGTTTGTTGTATTAAGTATTATGAGTAGGGCTAAGGACAGATGGTTTAAATTATTTCCTGCTCTCATCTGATCCACAATCAGCTACCATGCAGTGAGGTGGAGCAGAGCTTTGAACTGCTGTATGTTCCTTTTTGAACCTGTAGAGGGAGCTCTATGCAAACCTTTGCTCCTTCATAAACACATCATCTGGAACTCTCATGTAATTTGTGACGGAGCAGTTTGGAGACTTTTATTAAATCTGACAAACACTCTCATCATAAAGAGTTAAAATATGGAAAATTTACTTCCCTGGAGTTTATTCTTTATAGTTAGTGTTCACAGTAAGAAAATAGTTTCTGTTCTAAAACACTGAATAATTTTTCTGTTAATATCACAGAGTGGTGGATGATGATCACAAGTTCTTTGTTTCCAAGAGTTTGGAGTGAGATCAACTGGACCAGTCTCCCTCTGAGGTGAAGAGACCTGGAGAGACAGTGAAGATGTCATGTGTCATATCTGGTTATACCATGACACAGCACAGTATTCACTGGATACGACAGAAACCAGGGAAAGCTCTGGAGTGGATTGGGAGGATGGATACAGGCTATAACTCTGCTATCAATGGCAGGTTTGTCCAAAGTTGTTTCATCATGACTGAAGATGTGTCCAGCAGCACTCAGTACCTCAGCTGCACCAAAACCTCCACAGACAACAAACAGCAGTTTGACTCAAAGACAGCTGGGATCTCAAATCTAATCTTGTCATATTTGAGAAGTTCAAATAAGGCATTTAGAGTTATATATCCAGTACTAAGATGCCACCAGTTCAAGTTTGAATTCTGTTTAACATTGACCTTTGACCCCAGATATTTTCTTCTTGGGTCCACATGATGTTCCCTCAAACAATAAAGAGAAAAGGGAATGCATCACTTAAAGAGTGTCCCTAAGTGAGAATGATCAATAAATCCTATAATTACAACCCTCAAAATTTGTCCAAAGGTAAAATCTGCAAAATAAAGATAATGTAGTGAAAGATAGAGTAAAAGAAAAAAACGAGACAATCATGGAACTGAACACGATCCTTGAATGTGACTTTAATAGATGGAGTGATGTAGGAGGAGCTGACTGTAACCAAATCCTCACAGGGCTCCAGTTGACATCATATTTAAAGGAGAGTTGAAAACCTACTAATCACACTGTCAACATGGCTGACAGAAAGCTGACACTCTTGGTGGTTGCTCTGTTTGTTTGGAGTGGTGCTGAAGGTTGGACCATAACAGAGTCTGAACCAGTGATTAAAAGACCTGGAGAGTCTCACAGACTGACCTGTACAACATCTGGACTGTCATTCAGCAGCTATTGGATGGGCTGGATCAGACAGGCTCCTGGAAAAGGACTGGAGTGGGTTGCTTCTAATTATGATGCGAGCAGCAGTTACCACTCTCAGTCAGTTCAAGGCCGGTTCACCATCTCCAGAGACGACAGCAAAGAACAGCTGTTTCTGCAGATGAACAGTCTGAAGACTGAAGATTCTGCTGTTTATTATTGTGCTCGAGACTCACAGTGACTGAAGTTGGTTGAGCAGCTGCACAAAAACCTTCAGTATTCTTCTCATGATAAGTTACAGCTTGTTTATGAAGGAATGTTTTTTTAATAACTCCTCCTTTACTATCATGTATTTGTTTAATTAATGGAATTAATAATAAATGCATTCATCCAACGTTCTTGATATTAAATATAATAGTCAGTTGTTAAAATAAATGCTAAAAGCAGCAGCTGATCACTGACATTAAACATCTATTGAAACAAATCAACCGACAATAATGTGTGAAAGCATTTTTTGATGTATACTTATGATACATTTTTTTTATGTGTGGTCTTTATATTATATACAACAATTTAGATGGTGTCACTTAAACATGAAAAATTAGTGCATTATTATAAAATATGTTATATTAGTCACTCTTCATATGAAGACACCAACACTGATGCTTCATATGTTTGACTGGATGCAAACTCAGTGACGTCGTCTCTACTCAGATATAAAAACTTCACATCACTGTGGAGGAAACAGAACATCAGACTCAACATGTTTCCTGTAGCTCTGCTGCTGCTGTTGGCAGCTGGATCCTGTGAGTCTCTCTGGGTTTGTCTCAGTCAACAGTTCTTCTTTTAAAGTTGATCATTTAATAGAAAACATTTTCTTCTTTTAACAGGTGTAAAGTGTGAAACGTTGACACAGCCAGCCTCTGTGACTGTGCAGCCAGGTCAACGTCTGACCATCACCTGTCAGGTCTCTTATTCTCTTAGCAGCTACTTCACAGCTTGGATCAGACAACCTGCAGGAAAAGGACTGGAGTGGATTGGGATGAAACATACTTCAGCTTCATACTACAAAGATTCTCTAAAGAACAAGTTCAGTATCGACATAGACTCTTCCAGCAGCACAGCGACTCTAAATGGACAGAATGTGCAGCCTGAAGACTCTGCTGTGTATTACTGCGCCAGAGAATCACAGTGGTTAAAGTGAACAGAGATACTGTACAAAAACATCCAACTATTTAGTTTCTCTAGAACCTCCAGGGGGCAGTAAAAGACTGAAACAGAAATTATGAAGACAGCAAACAGCTGATGATGAGCTTTGTTACTTCCCATTATAGTGGTGATAAATCATCTGTCAGTAAGAGGCTGGTTCATGATGAATTAAAATTCTATCTGTTTTTTTTTTTTTTTAATGAGCTTCAAAGACACAGTGACACAAGAAGAAGCAACAGTTTAAGAAAACTCAACATATTAAATCATCTCAAAAAATTCTCTCTGGTTTAAACAACCACAAAATAAAATTTCATGTCAACATCATGAACCCAGTCATAGAAGCAAAGTTACTTTTATTTCAATGATAAATACATTTATTCTCAACCTTAACCTGCTATAGTTTCTTAAGACAACATAAATCCACCATGTATAAGTGATTCTCTAAAGAACAAGTTCAGTATCAACTTAGACTCTTCCAGCAACACAGTGACTCTAAATGGACAGAATGTGCAGCCTGAAGACTCTGCTGTTTAGTCCTCTCACAGAGCATAAACCACTAGAAGAGGAGCCCTCACACCACTGATATAATATGATCTTGAACACGAAAGTTATTTAAGACAATAAGATGACAAAATCCTTTATTTCTGACCCTGGGAATGTGACTTTAATAGATGGAGTGATGTAGGAGGAGATATGAAAGATAAGATATGAAATGAAGTTATTATATTAAAGCTTAAAAAAGTTTGCTCAGAAAAACTGTATAAATGTATATTATTTATGGACTTGTAAATGCTTGTTATGCTCAAAGTGACTAGTGTTCCTGATAACTAAACTAAGACTGACATTTTGCAGCGTTAATTATATACACAGGTCAGAAAGGACTGACTTATTGACATCAGTATTTGTCTCAAAATTCAAATGTGAATTCATAGCCCTGAATGTGACTTTAATAGATGGAGTGATGTAGGAGGAGCTGACTGTAACCAAATTGTCACAGGGCTCCAGCTGACATCATATTTAAAGGGGAGTTGAAAACCTACTAATCACACTGTCAACATGGCTGACAGAAAGCTGACACTCTTGCTGGTTGCTCTGTTTGTTTGGAGTGGTGCTGAAGGTTGGACCATAACAGAGTCTGAACCAGTGGTTAAAAGACCTGGAGAGTCTCACAGACTGACCTGTACAGCAACTGGACTGTCATTCAGCAGCTACGGTATGGGCTGGATCAGACAGGCTCCTGGAAAAGGACTGGAGTGGGTTGCCACTATCAGTTCTAGTAGTAGCTACATCTACTACTCTCAGTCAGTTCAAGGCCGGTTCACCATCTCCAGAGACAACAGCAAAGAACAGGTGTTTCTGCAGATGAACAGTCTGAAGACTGAAGATTCTGCTGTTTATTATTGTGCTCGAGGCCACAGTGACTGAAGTTGGTTGAGCAGCTGTACAAAAACCTCCAGCACTGAAAATTAACTTGATAGTTTTTTTGTTTTGTTTTGTTTTGTTTTGTTTTTGTAATTAATTTAATACATTTTTTGTAAATGTAAAACTTTTAAGGGTTACATTCACCAATAGAATTTTGTTAACTTTGTTTTTCTTGTGAAACTTTCTGATAAAGTTTTCATATATAAAATACATTTTTTGTTTTTAGAGACAAGATGTATTTTGCATTAGTTTACAAATTAGTAATAACATTAAATTCTAGTTGGTGAAATGTTACAATAATTTCCTATATTTGTAACATATTGACTGTATTTCATAACTTTTTAAACCACAACCACTATCGTTATACACATCAGTTCAGACTCAGAAAACCTGCCCAAATACCCCGAAGGAAATATCCTGTTTCATAAACTTAATAATCAAAACTAAAGCAAAATGTATGATGATCTTACAAAACTTACAAACTTACAACTTACAATACTCCTAAATATTACTCCCCGGATGAACAGTGCGAAGAATGAGGACACAGCAGTTTATTAATGTGCCAGAAGAGACACAGTGAGAGACAGAAATAGGAGAGTTCTACAAAAACTACTTCCTAATTTAACCTCCACTAACACTTTCTTCTTTCCATTGAAATTGTATCTGGTCTTTTCTTGTCTTGTATCATAAAACTTGATTTGGAGATTAAAGTAGCAACAGCTTTGTTTTCAGTTGTCAGTGAGAATTTGAAGTCTAACTCTAGCAGCATTACTGTATCACACATTCAGGAACATTAGAAATCAACAACATTTGTCAGCCTCAGTCAAAAAAGAGCAAAGGACTGTTGTGTCTGTGTGTCGCTGATAGGATGATGAAATTTCATGCTTGGTCAAAGCTACAATTGTGATTTCAAATCACTGAATGTGGCTTTAATAGATGATGTAGTCAAAGTTAAAGTTCCAGCTGATCCAGCCGACGTACTATTACTCTCGGTGGTTAGGGTTAGGGTAAGGGGCTAGGGAATGCATTATGCCAATGAGTGACACTTCTTGTTTGTTTTGTGTGTCCAGTCTGTGCAGCAGGTAGATGACAGTGTATTCCACTCCTACGTCTGGTCAATAGGCAAACTGCATTGAGTCCATGTTGTTGTGCACTAGATGACAGAGGAGACCCAGGATGAACCACTCCATGGTATTCATCAGGTGAGAGGTTAGGACTACTGGCTGGAATTGATTTAGCTCGCTGGGATGTGCAGACTTGGGAATGGGGGCCGCACAAGATGTCTTCCCCAGAAGCAAGACTCTCTCCAGACTGAGTCTCAAGTTGAAGATGTGCAGAAAACCCTGAAGAGTTGTGTTGCACAGTCCTTGAGAAGTCTGGAGCTGATGCCATTGGGGCCAGACACAAATTTAAATTGCTGAAAGATTATAGCTACCACTTCAAGATAGACTGTGTTCATTTTAGAAAATGATTTCTTACTATTTGCAGTAGGATTCAAATGTTAAATGCATCAGTCACAATTAACCTAGATGATTATACACTCTCCAGACAAAAAACAAAGTGTCACATACTTTATATTTGATTGGACCGCCTTTAGCTTTGATTACGTATTCACTGTGGCATTGTTTAAATAAGTAGCTTCTGCAATGTCACCTTATTTATTTTCATCAAGAGTTGCATAAATTCTTCACCAATTCTTGTATTGATGATGGCAGACTCTGACCACTGCACATCCCAAAGATTCTCAAAGGGGTTAAGGTCTGGACTCTGTGGCCTTCCCGTTGTACGTGTGTAAAGGGCTTCACAGGATACAGCTGGTAAAAAAAAGTATTGAACTCATCACAGTAGTATTTCTAAAGGTGCTGTTGACATGAATAGTGTGCTAGTGAATAGTGATAGTAACAACTCAAATAAGCCATACATAGAAAGAAACCAAGACAAAAAACATCAGAAATTAAGTTATGTGTAATAATGTGAAATGACTCAGGAAAAAAGTACTGAACACACAGTTCCTTCCATAGATTTTCTCTGAAGCCAGTTGAGAGTTCCCTTGGCTCTGTGTTTGGGATCATTGTCTTGCAGAAATGTCCACCCTTGTGGCAGTGGTCGGAGATTTTTCTCAAGAATGTCTCTGTACATTTTTCCATCCATACTCCCTTCAATTTGCCAGTACCATATGCAGAAAAACAGTGCATTTTGTCCTCATCTGATGTTTTCCCAGTAACGTACAGGCTTGTCCAAACCTTGTGCAGCAAACTTTAAATGAGCTTCAACGTGATTTTTCATGAGTGTGCATACTGGCCATGGCCGTAGAGTGAGTTCAGCACTGGACAGCTCCACTGATGGAATGTATGGACGAATACCAACTCAGATGGTAATGGTAAATGGTCTTGCTCTTACATAGCGGTTTTCTACCTACTTTGCTCACACAAGCACACACACATTCACACAAATGGGGGTTCAGTGTCTTGTTCAAGGACACTTCGGCATATGGCACACTCGGGGGATCGAAGAGGATGAGTTCAGCCGCCTATGTTCACATCCTACTCCTTCATAGTCCTCTTCATATTCTCTCTCCTCTATAGCATGATATTCAGCCTGATCAAGGTAAACATGGAGAACATTTCAGAGTTTCAGCTTTTTAAAGGCTCTTGTCTTCATAGACAAGAATAGAAACTCTCAACAGTGGCCAGAGATACAGAGTGAATGTTGGGAATGATTGTGATGACTTGTGTTTCATCATTAATCATGAATAAGTCCACATGCATTAACTAACCAAGTTTATATCTGAATATAATACAGACAAATGTTAAAGAGTTTGATGTTATCTTGGTTTTCAGGTCAAGAAACACCGATGGATGGATTGGAAGCATCAGTCTTTTTCATTTAACATGTACATAATCATTTATCTATGTATAATTGAAATTTAAAGAAAATAGAAACATTTCTTAATGATTTAACTGAATATACTTTCATGTGTGTTGTATTTGTTAGTGTAGTATTTGAGTTTCAATGACATTTGAATGATACATTTTACTGTGATGGGCTTTGAATTTCTTATTCTTACCATAAATAGCAGGTCTGTAAACTGTAATAGAAAAATGCATTTGAAATAATGATAATAAAAAAACTTTAATCTCACTGAATGTGTTGTATTTCTTTTACCATAGCAGAGACTAGTTTTAGTTCAGCAATACATGTTTTTCTTTCAACATTTGCTCATTTGGTTTTTTGAAAGAATCGTATGTGATGAGTGTGAGAAACATAAAAAGCCTCTGTTGTTTCAGTCTCAACACAGGACTCAAAGAACACAAATAACAGCATGTGAAGGCAACGTACCGTGAACTTCTGTTATCAGTTAAAGTCTGCAGGGTTTCAGTTTTCTGCTCTTTCTAAATTTGTCATCCTTAGAGAGACACGTCCCTGCTCTGTCTGCACCTCTGGGACCACACCTGGAGGGCTGAAACTTTGTGGAAACCACCAAAGCTGCAGATAGATTTCCTAGATGCAACAGACACAGTAAGC